>NC_084620.1:72354173-72356673 GCF_033978795.1 Nerophis ophidion
CTTGAAATGAAAATATTGCTATTTTTCTCTTAATATTGCAGTTTTTTTCATCAAACTGTTGTGACCTTTTGCTAGCAAGATTCCATCCCATCCATTTTCTACCGCTTATTCCCTTTCGGGGTCGCGGGGGGCGCTGGCGCATATCTCAGCTACAATCGGGCGGAAGGCGGTGTACACCCTGGACAAGTGGCTTTATTTATTCCTCTTTTTTAATTCTATTAAGTCATTGTTTTTTAAAATTACAATACTTTTTTGTAATATTGTGACTCCCATGTGTTTTTCTACTAAATTGTTTTGTTGTCAAATTAGTTTTTTTTCATCTCAATATTGCTGTTTTATTCTTTTTTAAAAAAAGGTCTATGTCTTTAAAAAAGAGCCTAAGCCTCTCTCCCTCTCATAGTAGCACTTTGTTTTCTAGCACTACCAACCAAATATTCCAAGTGTTTTCAAAATAATAATGTGACTTTCTCCTGCTGATATTATGACCTTGTGGCTGTAATGTTTGACTCATCTTTCCTCATACTCTTCACACTTTATTTCCCTCAAATGAGGACTTTTTCCACACAAAATTACACTTTTTTCAACTTTGTTTTGCAAAATATTTTACTTTTGTAAAGAATATTTTTTTCTCCAAAGAAATTAATGTTAACTCATTTCGATAACATTCTAACTTTTTGTAATATATTTGCTACTTTGTTCCCAAACAAACTTTTAACTTTTCCCCCAGAATGTTGACACTTTTGACCTGCTAATTGTCGACTTAACTCTCCATCATTTGGGCTTTGTGCTGAGGACTTTTCTTTGGTACATCTTGGATGTATTTCTGGTCATAGAGGTGTAATTATTGTGGCCCTCAGGTGCTATGAGAGTGGCCCTCAGGTGCTATGAGCGTGGCCCTCAGGTGCTATGAGCGTGGCCCTCAGGTGCTATGAGAGTGGCCCTCAGGTGTTATGAGAGTGGCCCTCAGGTGTTATGAGTGTGGCCCTCAGGTGTTATGAGAGTGGCCCTCAGGTGTTATGAGAGTGGCCCTCATACTCCGGTGTGGCGAGCACTAGCCAGGATGTTTTTGTCAGGCTGGCAGGAAGCAGAAAGCAAAAGGAAGTGATGTAAATATTTGCAGAGAAAGTTGTTGTTGTGTTAACTTGCACTTTGTGTGTACCTGACAGTATTAAAGGTGCGAAGGGGAGGGGCGGGGCTTCTCCACCTGGCCAGATGTTTGTCTGTCTCACACCTCACCTTCATTTGTGTCTTCTTGATGAAAGGCTCTACTTTTATGTCACGCAATTTTTGGTCAACTGATTTTTTTTTTTTTTTTGCATGAAATTAAGCTGAGAAATTCATAGAAAAAAATGTTAGCAAAATGTGTGTTTAAAAAGTCAGTGTTTTAAAGTTCAGTGTATAAAAATTCTATTTAAAAATTATATTTAAAAAAAAGAATAAGTGTTTTATAATTCTGTGTTTCAACATTCATTTTTTCTTTGGAATTCAGTGTGTAAAAATACAAGTTTTTTTAAAGTCAGTATATAAAAGTATTTTTTTCTTAGTTCAGTGTTTAAACATTGTTTAAAAAAGCAGTGTTTTAAGGTTCAATGTATGAAAAGTTTGTATTTTATAATTCAGTGTGTAAAAATATATTTCAAATGCATTGTTTTAAAATTCAGTGTATAAAAATGTTTAATGAAAATCAGTTCAAAAAATGAAGTGTTTAAAAATTCAATGTTTTAAAAATGTATTTTTTTAATTCAGTGTGTAAAAATACAGTTTAAAAAAGTAGTGTTTTTAAATTCAGTGTATGAACATTTTATATTTTAAATTTCATTGTGTAAAAACTACTTTTAATTCAGTGTTTAAACATATGTGTGTATATATCTATAAATATATTTATTTTTTTTAAATTCAGTGTATACAATTGTTTTGTATTAAATGTTTAAACAAATGTTTTAAAATTCCGTGTATAATATCTTAGTGTTTAAAAACTAAATGATTAAAAATTGTTATTTAAAATGTCAGTGTTTTAAAATTCAGTGTAAAAAAAAAAGAGTGCAGAAATCTATGCTGCTTCCAAAGTCCAAAGACGTTTCCCAGAATTTCCAAGCCAGGCGTCCTAGGAGCAGCCAATGAGGTGTCTCCTTTGAAGTCACCTGACCTCTTAGGAGCAGCCAATGAGGTGTCTCCTTTGAAGTCACCTGACCTCTTAGGAGCAGCCAATGAGGTGTCACCTTTGAAGTCACCTGACCTCCTAGGAGCAGCCAATGAGGTGTCTCCTTTGAAGTCACCTGACCTCCTAGGAGCAGCCAATGAGGTGTCTCCTTTGAAGTCACCTGACCTCCTAGGAGCAGCCAGTGAGGTGTCTCCTTTGAAGTCACCTGACCTCTTAGGAGCAGCCAATGAGGTGTCACCTTTGAAGTCACCTGACCTCTTAGGAGCAGCCAATGAGGTGTCACCTTTGAAGTCACCTGACCTCTTAGGAGCAGCCAATGAGGTAGATAGATAGATAGTA
>NC_084620.1:72361673-72395470 GCF_033978795.1 Nerophis ophidion
TATTTTTTAAATGCAAAATATGTTTGTGTTATAGAGCAATAACTATAAAAACGGTTTGATTTTCGTTTTGTATTTTATATTACGAGCATTAAAATCCCCAGTAGACAGAAACAGAAAAACCGAGCAAAACGAATGTTTTTTTTTTATTTGCAGACACCGGAGGTTGTTATTTTCAAAGTAAAAGCGGGAATAATTAATACAGTACCCGTGTGCATGTGACTCTGGCTACAATGTACTTGGAGCCCGATTCGCAAATTATTTAACACATTCTTTACACAAAGAAAAACAGACTAAAACCCATGTTTTGTTTATATTCTGTTATCATGAATTGATTAACGTGGACCCCGACTTAAACAAGTTGAAAAACTTATTGGGGTGTTACCATTTAGTGGTCAATTGTACGGAATATGTACTGTACTGTGCAATCTACTAATAAGTGGACAACAGTGCGTGTGTGTCACTGATTGTAAACATACTGTACTGTGCAATCTACTAATAAGTGGACAACAGTGCGTGTGTGTCACTGATTGTAAACATACTGTACTGTGCAATCTACTAATAAGTGGACAACAGTGTGTGTGTCACTGATTGTAAACATACTGTACTGTGCAATCTACTAATAAGTGGACAACAGTGTGTGTGTCACTGATTGTAAACATACTGTACTGTGCAATCTACTAATAAGTGGACAGCAGTGCGTGTGTGTCACTGATTGTAAACATACTGTACTGTGCAATCTACTAATAAGTGGACAACAGTGCGTGTGTGTCACTGATTGTAAACATACTGTACTGTGCAATCTACTAATAAGTGGACAACAGTGTGTGTGTCACTGATTGTAAACATACTGTACTGTGCAATCTACTAATAAGTGGACAGCAGTGCGTGTGTGTCACTGATTGTAAACATACTGTACTGTGCAATCTACTAATAAGTGGACAACAGTGCGTGTGTGTCACTGATTGTAAACATACTGTACTGTGCAATCTACTAATAAGTGGACAACAGTGTGTGTGTCACTGATTGTAAACATACTGTACTGTGCAATCTACTAATAAGTGGACAGCAGTGTGTGTGTGTCACTAATTTTATACAAACATTACTGTGCAATCTACTAATACAAGTTTCAATCAATCACTCAAACCAAAACCGGAAGTTGTGCTTTAAACTGTACCGCGGGCTGGTCTGTAGGGGAAAATACAGAGTGTTTGAATGATTTTGCCTCCACTTTAGTGTGATGTGTGCGTCGGCGTCAGTCTTCGTTGTTCCATGTGTAAGATACATTTTGTATAGGGCTCCAAATACATGTAAGACAGTCACACGGGCACAGCATGCCCGCTTTCACTTTGAAAATAAACATTTCAGGTGTCAACACGCGAAGGAACAACCCTTTTGATTTGTTTTTACATTTTTGTTTACTGGGGTTTTAGTTGTTTGTGATATGATTTATACAATCCAAGTAAAACCGTTGTTTTAAGACTATGTACCCGCTCTTTGACACCAGACAAATAAAAACGCCTTTTTTTTGTTTTGTTTGTTTTTTTGTAATGAAATCCAAATAACCCAATGATTTTTGTTTTTCAATTTCCATTCATGCAAGAAAGCTGCAAAGAGCAGAAAAGAGCAGAATCTCCGCGGCACGACACCTTTATTTGCATTTCAAGCTCTTTGCTTGAACTTCCGGTCGCCTCCCTGGCCACGCCCATCTTTAAAAACGTCAACAGCGCCAAATTTGTGCTTGTCGCTTGTCGGAGTGAAATGTCCCGCGAACAACCGCAATGGAGGAAAGTGCACACAATAACCGGAGTGATACCGCCTTCCAGACACGGCCACAGGGCTGTGGCCATTCGGGAGCTGATTGTCGTGTTCGGAGGCGGCAACGAAGGCATCGCGGAGGACCTCCATGTTTATAACACTGGTATGCTAACACTAGCATGGCTAATGTTTGTAGCATTAGCACTTAGCCGGCTGCCTTTAAGACATTTGATTGGTATTTGACGATTGTTAATAACAATGGAACAAACTATTCAGAGAGTGTGAGCTATTTTTGTATTTGACTATAGTCAATAACAATGGAACAAACTATTCAGAGAGTGTGAGCTATTTTTGTATTTGACTATAGTCAATAACAATGGAACAAACTATTCAGAGAGTGTGAGCTATGTTTGTTTTTGACAATAGTCAATAACAATGGAACAAACTATTCAGAGAGTGTGAGCTATTTTTGTATTTGACTATAGTCAATAACAATGGAACAAACTATTCAGAGAGTGTGAGCTATGTTTGTTTTTGACTATAGTCAATAACAATGGAACAAACTATTCAGAGAGTGTGAGCTATTTTTGTATTTGACTATAGTCAATAACAATGGAACAAACTATTCAGAGAGTGTGAGCTATTTTTGTTTTTGACAATAGTCAATAACAATGGAACAAACTATTCAGAGAGTGTGAGCTATTTGTCCTCCTCACACTCTCACCCGGAGTTGTTTCTTACAGCACTTTATACAACTTCATCGACATGGAAGTCATTGATGCGAAAGAACAAAACCGAAATACAACTTTTGATTTATCGGTAATTATTATTTCATCCCACTAATGTGTCACCTCTACTGTCAAGTATTGGGATCCTCCCAGATCACAGGTGACTACAATTGAGGATGAACAATTGATTGTATACATAAAAAGATGTACATAGAGCACTGGAAAGAAGACTGAGCTGTTTAAAGTCTTGCAGCTGCGCCGTGGTGGAAAGTTAACTTCATGGCATCTGTTTGTTCCTAGTACCTCTTCTTCTGGAACCTACAATATGTGTGTATTTGCATCACCTCTTCTTCTGGAACCTACAATATGTGTGTATTTGCATCACCTCTTCTTCTGGAACCTACAATATGTGTGTATTTGCATCACCTCTTCTTCTGGAACCTACAATATGTGTGGATTTGCATCACCTCTTCTTCTGGAACCTACAATATGTGTGTATTTGCATCACCTCTTCTTCTGGAACCTACAATATGTGTGTATTTGCATCACCTCTTCTTCTGGAACCTACAATATGTGTGTATTTGCATCACCTCTTCTTCTGGAACCTACAATATGTGTGTATTTGCATCACCTCTTCTTCTGGAACCTACAATATGTGTGTATTTGCATCACCTCTTCTTCTGGAACCTACAATATGTGTGTATTTGCATCACCTCTTCTTCTGGAACCTACAATATGTGTGTATTTGCATCACCTCTTCTTCTGGAACCTACAATATGTGTGGATTTGCATCACCTCTTCTTCTGGAACCTACAATATGTGTGTATTTGCATCATCTCTTCTTCTGGAACCTACAATATGTGTGTATTTGCATCACCTCTAGCGCACCCCGTGGTTTACAGAAGAAACTAGACCTCAGAAATTATTATGTAGAAAGCTGGAACACAAATGGCGCACGACTAAACTTGAGGTGCACCATCAAGCATGGAGTGATGGTTTAATAACTTATAAACGCATGCTTACCTTAGCTAAAGCTAAATATTACTCAAATCTCATCCACCGTAATAAAAACGATCCTAAATTTTTGTTTAGTACGGTAGCATCGCTAACCCAACAAGGGACTCCTTCCAGTAGCTCCACCCACTCAGCTGATGACTTTATGCAATTCTTTAGTAAGAAAATTGAAGTCATTAGAAAGGAGATTAAAGACAATGCGTCCCAGCTACAACGGGGTTCTATTAACACTGACACGATGGTATATACGGCGGATACTGCCCTCCAAAATAGTTTCTCTCGTTTTGAGGAAATAACATTAGAGGAATTGTTACAACGTGTAAATGGAATAAAACAGACAACATGTTTACTTGACCCCCTTCCTGGGAAACTGATCAAGGAGCTCTTTGTATTATTAGGTACGTCTCGCCTCGATTACTGTAACGTATTATTTTCGGGTCTCCCCATGTCTAGCATTAAAAGATTACAGTTGGTACAAAATGCGGCTGCTAGACTTTTGACAAGAACAAGAAAGTTTGATCACATTACGCCTGTACTGGCTCACCTGCACTGGCTTCCTGTGCACTTAAGATGTGACTTTAAGGTTTTACTACTTACGTATAAAATACTACACGGTCTAGCTCCATCTTATCTTGCCGATTGTATTGTACCATATGTCCCGGCAAGAAATCTGCGTTCAAAGGACTCCGGCTTATTAGTGATTCCCAAAGCCCAAAAAAAGTCTGCGGGCTATAGAGCATTTTCCGTTCGGGCTCCAGTACTCTGGAATGCCCTCCCGGTAACAGTTCGCGATGCCACCTCAGTAGAAGCATTTAAGTCTCACCTTAAAACTCATTTGTATACTCTAGCCTTTAAATAGACTCCCTTTTTAGACCAGTTGATCTGCCGTTTCTTTTCTTTTTCTTCTATGTCCCACTCTCCCGTGTGGAGGGGGTCCGGTCCGATCCGGTGGCCATGTACTGCTCGCCTGTGTATCGGCTGGGGACAGCTCTGCGCTGCTGGTCCGCCTACGCTTGGGATGGTTTCCTGCTGGCTCCGCTGTGAACGGGACTCTCGCTGCTGTGTCTTAGATCCTCTTTGGACTGGACTCTCGCGACTGTGTTGGATCCATTGTGGATTGAACTTTCACAGTATCCTGTTAGATCCGCTCGACATCCATTGCTTTCCTCCTCTCTAAGGTTCTCATAGTCATCATTGTCACCGACGTCCCACTGGGTGTGAGTTTTCCTTGCCCTTATGTGGGCCTACCGAGGATGTCGTGGTGGTTTGTGCAGCCCTTTGAGACACTAGTGATTTAGGGCTATATAAGTAAACATTGATTGATTGATTGATTGATTGATGTGTGTATTTGCATCACCTCTTCTTCTGGAACCTACAATATGTGTGTATTTGCATCACCTCTTCTTCTGGAACCTACAATATGTGTGTATTTGCATTACCTCTTCTTCTGGAACCTACAATATGTGTGTGTTTGCATCAGATCGAAAATAGAGGGTGCATTGATTGTTGTGTTCTTGAACATCGTGGAATTTCACTTTAAGGTTAGAAACTATCTTAACACAATGAATGTTATGTTCAGATATCTTGGCATTAGATTGTTTTTTTGCATCGTTATGTAAAATATCCAAGCCCCCACCATCCTGTGTATTGTAACCTGTCATGGAACCAGCTTGGACAGCCCAGATTTAAACAATCCTCTACATATGTGTGGAGGATGTCCACTAACAGCAGTTTCAAATAAGTGAGCTGACATACAACATGTTGTGTGCTTTATTGCAGTCTCCAAGCAGTGGTTTCTGCCTGCTGTGAGGGGAGACATCCCACCAGGCTGTGCTGCCCATGGTTTAGTCTGTGAGGGCACTCGCATACTGGTCTTTGGTGGCATGATGGAGTATGGCAAATACTCCAACAACCTCTATGAACTTCAGGTAATGTTTTCCTAGGATTTCTATCAATATCAGGTAACATACATATTAGGGCTGCACGATTTTGGGGGGAAAAAACCCTAATTACGTATTTTCTCTCCAAAATGGCAGATTAGATTGTATTTGCCATTCTTATATTTTATACAGGGCAGCACGATGGAAGAGGGGTTAGTGCATCTGCCTCACAATACAAAGGTCCTGAGCAGTCCTGGGTTCAATCCCGGGCTCGTGATCTTTTTGTGTGGAGTTTGCATGTTCTCCCCGTGACTGCGTGGGTTCCCTCCGGGTACTCTGGCTTCCTCCCACCTATAAATACATGCACCTGGGGATAGGCCCCTCCCACTTCCAAAGACATGCACCTGGGGATAAGCCCCTCCTACCTCCAAAAAACATGCACCTGGGGATAGGTTGATTGGCAAGACTAAATGGGCCCCAGTGTGTGAATGTGAGGGTGAATGTTGTCTGTCTATCTGTGTTGGCCCTGCGATGAGGTGGCGACTTGTCCAGGGTGTATGTGCCTTCCGCCCGAATGCAGCTGAGATAGGTGCCTGCGACCCCAAAAAGGGACAAGCGGTAGATAATGGCTAGGTGGATGGGTTTTTTATACATATAAAACTGTGAAAATAAGGAGGGAAGGTAGACATGTGACTTTTAGACTGTCAATCAACATATTCTTGTCTAAAGGTGCCATGCATTAGAAAATATACAACAATTTACTTTCAACAATATTTGTCTTTATGAAGACAGATTAAGAGTGTTAGTCTACATCAAGCTCCTAAACTGAATAACCAACAGCAAGCGATTATAATATTAATAACGCAAGTAACTATTTAAAAGGATATTCACCCAATTGTTATGACTGTTGAATCGTTTACCATTGTACTGTTATTGGAAGGTAAATTACTTCCTCAATAGGGATGCACCGATTAATCGGTAACCGAATATATGTGGAACTTCTCACTAGCGAGTCGCTAGGCTGTCTGTCCGTGCTTCCTGTGTGTGTAAAGTTGGCGGTCTTGTGCTCCGCCCACCGAGACAAAGATTGTGCATGGCAGAGAAGAAGGCTCACTGCATTGAGTTGATTCTACTGCTAAATAGACACGCTGGGGTGCTTAAAACGATGCACAGAGTGGGAAGAGTAAATACGAGGCTCAACACTTCTGATTGGAGAACTTGTCTCACTCAAATTCCGGTGACGCCGGAGAAAAAACCCCTCAGTCTCTTGTTACTGTCATCGCACCGACTAAAACCTCAATGTTGATTGAACATGCAGCCCTAACACTGATGTTAACATTTGCAATTTGATAGGCTAACAGGTGGCTTTGGAAGAAGCTGAAGCCCAGAGCGCCCAAAAATGGCTTGCCTCCGTGCCCTCGTATCGGACACAGCTTCACACTTAGTGCTGGCAGGTGCTATGTGTTTGGGGGGCTCTCCAATGTTAGCGAGGACCCCAATGGAAATGTCCCACGGTACTGTGCACACTACATGAAGTTGTGTTGTGTTGAGTAACGTGATGAGGTCTACTTGGCTGTGCAAGGTACCTGGATGACCTGTATGAGCTAGAGCTGCATTCGGCATCAGGTGCAAGAGGCTGGAGCATCCCAGAGACAAAAGGGGGCGGTCCTTCAGCGCGGGAGTCCCACACTGCTGTCGCGTACGCTGGTCTTGGCTCGCCGAAGCTTTTCATCTTTGGAGGAATGCAAGGGCGCCGCTTGGATGACCTCTGGCAGCTTGATCTCAGTAAGTATATTCTGTAGGAGCGAGGGATGGCCGATTACATGATCCGGATCACTTCCGACTCTTAGTGATTTCTGGAGGGATTTCTCCAGATTCTCTGAACCTTTTGATGATATTATGGAGCGTAGATGTTGAAATCCCTACATTTCTTGCAATGTCACTTTGAGAAAGGTTGTTCTTAAACTGTTTGACTATTTGCTCACGCAGTTGTGGACAAAGGGGTGTACCTCGCCCCATCCTTTCTTGTGAAAGACTGAGCATTTTTGGGAAGCTGTTTTTATAGCCAATCATGGCACCCACCTGTTCCCAATTAGCCTGCACACCTGTGGGATGTTCCAAATAAGTGTTTGATGAGCATTCCTCAACTTTATCAGTATGTATTGCCACCTTTCCCAACTTCTTTGTCACGTGTTGCTGGCATCAAATTCTAAACTTAATGATTATCTGCAAAAAAAAAATGTTTATCAGTTTGAACATCAAATATGTTGTCTTTGTAGCATATTCAACTGAATATGGCTTGAAAAGGATTTGCAAAACATTGTATTCTGTTTATATTTACATCTAACACAATTTCCCAACTCATATGGAAACAGGGTTTGTACAAGGGAACAAATCAATGATTTGTAGTGAAAACTTTCAGCTGGTAATCCAAACAATACCCCGTTTGTGGAGCAGAATGTATGATAGCCATGGAAGCACATGAACCAGAAGTAACACAACCCTGTAAAAACATTCAACAGAGCTGCTGGAACTGGTTTCTTTAAAAAGTAGTGGAAAATCGGAAAAAAGCTTACATCGATTTTATTTTTAGGCCCAGGGCTATAATATGTACCAAAAAACTTTGCAGTTACTTTTCAAATCATTTTTGAGTTTGTGGACAAAAATGTTTTGTTCCTGAAACAACCATCAAACTTGTTTTATGTGTTGGCACACATCATTTCACAGTCCCTCAAATTCTAACTGCACTTCAAAATATATTCATTTGAATTTTGAAAAACTGCAAAATCTGGGTGACCGCTTGCTGCTGGGAAGCAGCCAGGTGTACAAGTAATCAAAGAAGATTGCAAGTCTTGTTTAGTGAATGTTCACTTAAATACAAGTTTTATAGTATTCACTACACCACCTTTTTACTGCAAAATAACAAAAGAACTTTGAGAGGAAAAAGTTGTCTTCACCCCCCAAAATGATAGCAAAAAAGTAGCAAAACCGTGGGCCTAGAGCCGAGGTACGGAACATAGGGTGGGTTACCTGTACCGAAAACACAATTATATATATGAAGTGAATATTATTATCCATCAAACATGTCTGCTACAAGATACTGCAGCAGACGGTATAATCCTGCACGGGACAATCCCACTTTATTAAAAAAAGTGATATTAATGGAGATAGAATAATGTAAAAAAAACTAATGGTGCTTTTTATTGCCAGCCCTAGTTGAAGCCATCACATGCACTAACTCATGACACGCCATCCTTCTTCAGACACCATGATGTGGTCAAGGCCTCACACCAGGGGTTCCACGCCACTACCCAGAAGTCTTCACTCTGCCAGCGTCATCGGAAACAAGTAAGGCTTTAACCGCCATGACGCCCATGTAGTGACTTCTGATGGGGGTTTGTCTGCAGAATGTTTGTTTTTGGTGGCTGGGTTCCTGTTCCAGAGTCAGAGAAGCAAAATGCTGCAGGAATTAAATGGATTTGCACCAACTCCCTAAGTCTTTTTAACCTGGGTAAGTCCTTCAGATATCCACCATCGTGAGAAGGAATCACAGCATTTAAAGCCAGACTTGACAGACACGATGAGCTGGCAGAACCTGGGCCCACAATACGACCACGTTGGCTCCCAACTGCAGAACCGCAAGGCCCAGAGTGAGGACCAGAATGCGAGGAGACCCAAAGCCAGGGCCGGCCACTGCGCCGCTGTCGTGGGATCCAGGCTTTACGTTTGGAGCGGCCGGGATGGTTACCATAAGACCTTGGGCTACCAAGTCTGCTGCAAGGACATGTGGTACCTGGAGACAGGTGAGAAGAATATCATCATGTCGATCTCCATTTACAAACTTCATTGGTTCTTGAACAGGGGTGGTACATGGAACACTTCATATAGTGAAGCAAATGTCTTCATTCCAAACAAAGTCAATCTGAAAACTGGCTTCCAGCCTGGACAGAAGTCCATATTTCAGTGAAACTTTGTATATAAAGTGTTCTACTGTACTGTACATCTAATCATCCATATCTCTATGAACAACTGTCCTCTGTATGTGCTGCTCTGCCAACACACACAAGTCTCTTTGATGCCCTCACAAACTATCACAAATCACAAGGTGATGAATCCACTTTCTATTTATTAACAACACTAAACCTATGTCCAAAATGTTTATATTCTGAAAAAATAAAAAACAAAACATGCAACAAGGCCACCAGTTTCAGATGAAGTACTTTGATCAATAATTCATGACAATGTTTAGATTTGAATTCATTATCATTTCTTGATCAACGACAGTTTTAAAAAAATATATCACAAAAATTCTCATGGGTCCAAAATGTTATACTTTTATTTATTTTTTTACTTTCAACGCTTAAATCTTGATATAATTTCAGATGTATTTGTTGTTTATACATTTTTATAATTTAAAATAAAGTGTTTTTTTTTATTAGTTTAAAGCACTTTTTGTCACAGGAAACTTCGTTTTTTATGGCAAACAAAATATGCAATATTCACCCCAAAAATATGAGTCTTAGTAGATCAATAATTCATAACCACATTTATTTTGATTCATTATTATTTTTTGAGCAATGTATAATATAAAATATCAAAATGATAAAAACAGCCTACATGGACAGTTTGTGTTATGAGTCAACATTGCAACTTTTTTCTGGTTCCATTTCACCTGTTTGCTCTTTTTTCCCCGCTTTGTAATGTACATTTTTGGGTTATTTTTAGAATGTGCCGCGGCCCAGTTTGAACACCTGTGATCTAAAAACAACAACAAGCTCAACCTACTCAGTGGCCGAGTGGTTAGAGTGTCCGCCCTGAGATGGGTAGGTTGTGAGTTCAAACCCCGGCCGAGTCATACCAAAGACTATAAAAATGGGAGCCGTTACCTCCCTGCTTGGCACCCAGCATTAATGCTTGGAATTGGGGGTTGAATCACCAAAAACTGCTCCCCTCACCTCTCAGGGGCTGATCAAGGGTGATGGGTCAAATGCAGAGAATAATTTGGCCACATCTAGTGTGTGTGTGTGTGACAATCATTGGTACTTTAACTTGAACTGTGCTGTGCCAACACACACAGACGTCTCTGGGGCCCTCACAAACAATCAGAATTGACAAAAATTCTTAACTTTAACAACTATATTGTGACAATAATAAACAGTTCAAAAGTAGCAGCTGACAAGGAGAGAGAAAATAAGGGTTGAGTTCAAGTTTAAGTAGCAATGATTGTCACACACTAGGTGTGGTGAAATTTGTCCTCTGCATTCGACCCATCACCCTTGATCACCCCCTGGGAGGTGAGGGGAGCAGTGGGCAGCAGCGGTGGCCGCGCCCGGGAATCATTTTTGGTGATTCAACCCCCAATTCCAAGCCTTGATGCTGAGTGCCAAGCAGGGAGGTAACGGCTCCCATTTTTATAGTCTTTGGTATGACTCGGCCAGGGGTTTGAACTCACAACCTAGCCATCTCAGGGCGGACACTCTAACCACCAGACCACTGAGTAGAAGAAAGAGGGCGGGTAGGAGGGGCCATGTGTGCCGCTGAACAAGAGGCAGTCTTGTCCTCCGCTGTAAAATAAATCGACTTTGGCATATTTTTCTAGAAAAGGTCAGTTCTTATCACAAAATAAAAACTTGATTTGGTACTAAGCTGGCTTCTTCATTCTCTTCAATACAAGCAAGCCCAAAATGGCTGTCAGTGGGCCTCAAGATGAAGCAGTGAAGTGTTCATACACACAGACATACTTGCTTCCATCTAATATTTGGTCAAGTTTGCAAATGGAGGTTCCACTGTAATGGTACAATGAGGGAATTAAACGTGCAATATATATATATACATATATATATTTTTTTCTTTTAGATAGACCATGGTCCTCGGATGCGGTGATGCTGATCAAGTCCACTGTCAGCATGCTCCATGTGGCGTGGCGCCCCGTGTCTGCAGCAGACTGCTACCTCCTCCAGATTCAGCCTGTCAAACAGGCAGACGGAGAGAGAAAAAGTCCAGGTAAGTGGAGACAAACATACATAGAGAGATGTACAGCCTGCTAAATGTGGACGCTTGTAACTCAGATTTCCAGTCCACTCAGAGTGTAAGTGAATGCAACACAGAAGAACAAGAGAACAACACGTCAGTGCAGGTATTAGACTTGAATTCATTACCCCTACTTCTATGTATACACTTTTTGTACAACTTTGTCTATCATTCACCATCCTTATGTCAGACCAGAACACACATCTTTTTCTTTTTCGATGCTTTGTAACTGCTGAAATACAGCAAGTACGGGGTAGCTGACAATGCACCTAAGAGAATACTGCTAGAGTGCAGCTTCCGCCATTCTAGTCCCAGCCATTGTGTTCTTGGGCCAGACGCTTCATCCTTGCTCCTGAGAGCTTGGGGCTAGCACCGACATCAGTGTGTGAATGTGGTGTATAACCTAAAGGGCTTTGAACATTCCAGATATAGTAAAGCGCTATATATATAAATGCAGATCATTTAGCATTGCTCTAAAAAAAACATCCCAAATTCGCCAGCAATACTCCATTTACACGTGTCCTAAATATTAACAAGTAATAGCAACATTGTTATTATACAATAAGTGCTAACTACTTTTAGCAGCGCCGTGATCACAGACAACTAACTAGCTTATGCTGCTATATTGACATATTGAGCTGCTGCCTGGCCTCTGAGTTGGTGAAAGTTAGTTGTAGATGATAAATCATGTCTCTCACCTGGATAGTAGAAGGTTGTGAAGTGAAGTGAATTATATTTATATAGCCCTTTTCTCTAGTCACTCAAAGCGCTTTAAATAGTGAACCCCAATATCTAAGTTCCATTTAAAGCAGTGTGGGTGGCACTGGGAGCAATGGGTAAAGTGTCTTGCCCAAGGACACAACAGCAGTGACCAGGTTGGCAGAAGCGGGGATCGAACATGAAACCCTCAAGTTGCTGGCACGGCCACTCTACCAACCAAGCTATACTGTCCCAATTGTTGTGGACATAAACCCACAATTTGGTCAACTTTGACAATAACTTAAAGACAAAGATGGCGAGAAAGACACAAAAAATGCTGGTTTATGAATCTTTTTTTTTTTTACTCTGTGATTAATTTGTCATCCAAACGGGAAGATATTATCATCCCATCAGTCTTTATCCCAGTCAGAGCAGACATAGTACAAATAGATGATAAATGGGTTGTACTTGTATAGCGCTTTTCTACCTTCAAGGTACTCAAAGCGCTTTGACACTACTTCTACATTCACACACACATTCACACACTGATGGAGGGAGCTGCCATGCAAGGGGCTAACCAGCACCCATCAGGAGCAAGGGTGAAGTGTCTTGCTCAGGACGTGATGAGGTTGGTACTAGGTGGGGATTGAACCAGGGACCCTCAGGTGGCGCACGGCCACTTCTCCACTGCGCCACGCCGTCCCTTACAGTACAGTAAGTGATTGTCTTATTAAGTTCTTGTTTAGCACTTAGCAATACTGATACATGATGCTTAGTGTTTGACTAAAGATGCATATGTTTAGCACACAACTTCTAAAACTTTTAGATCCTCCTCTTTATTTTCAGGCTCAAAAATAGAAGTTTCTGAATCATCATTTGTCCCAAAGTAGTTGTGATTAGTAGAAGTGTTGTTGTTGTTAAAAGGGAAACGCGAACGTTGTGATGCGTCTGTGAAATGAATACTCTGCCGCGTGTTTAAAATGATCAAAATATGTATATATTACATGTTATTATGAATGTTACTACATGACATATATACTTACATCATGTATATATTACATGTTATTATGAATGTTACTACATGACATATATACTTACATCATGTATATATTACATGTTATTATGAATGTTACTACATGACATATATACTTACATCATGTATATATTACATGTTATTATGAATGTTACTAGATACTACATATATACTTACATCATGTATATATTACATGTTATTATGAATGTTACTAGATACTACATATATACTTACATCATGTATATATTACATGTTATTATGAATGTTACTACATGACATATATACTTACATCATGTATATATTACATGTTATTATGAATGTTACTACATGACATATATACTTACATCATGTATATATTACATGTTATTATGAATGTTACTAGATACTACATATATACTTACATCATTTATATATTACATGTTATTATGAATGTTACTAGATACTACATATATACTTACATCATGTATATATTACATGTTATTATGAATGTTACTAGATACTACATATATACTTACATCATGTATATATTACATGTTATTATGAATGTTACTAGATACTACATATATACTTACATCATGTATATATTACATGTTATTATGAATGTTACTACATGACATATATACTTACATCATGTATATATTACATGTTATTATGAATGTTACTACATGACATATATACTTACATCATGTATATATTACATGTTATTATGAATGTTACTACATGACATATATACTTACATCATGTATATATTACATGTTATTATGAATGTTACTAGATACTACATATATACTTACATCATTTATATATTACATGTTATTATGAATGTTACTAGATACTACATATATACTTACATCATGTATATATTACATGTTATTATGAATGTTACTAGATACTACATATATACTTACATCATGTATATATTACATGTTATTATGAATGTTACTAGATACTACATATATACTTACATCATGTATATATTACATGTTATTATGAATGTTACTACATGACATATATACTTACATCATGTATATATTACATGTTATTATGAATGTTACTACATGACATATATACTTACATCATGTATATATTACATGTTATTATGAATGTTACTACATGACATATATACTTACATCATGTATATATTACATGTTATTATGAATGGAACTACATTACATACATACTTATATCATGTATATAAAACAAAGATGGAGGTTTTTGGATGTTTTTAGAGCGCTTTATTGGCTTGTGAGCCTTTATTTACAAGTCAAAATGCATTAAAAAAACATATGTGTTCTTGTCTTACATAAGGGTTGTGAATGATTGGCAAAATTCCCCCAAAAAGTGCAGTTCCCCTTTAAGATAATATTTCTGCAATAACTGAATAATTATGGTGGCTTTTCTTTCACAATGGCACGATGGCTCAAAGCAGCACGGCAACCTGGCAAAATCCTCCATTAGCCAGGTGGAGCCCCAGGCAGGTGCGGTCAGCTGACATGTTTACATATGAATTCACCAAACAGCCACTGATTGAGTAGTGCTGGTTTGCTTTTGTTCTGACAGAAAAACATGAGGCTGAGAAGACAACACACCAGGTCAGATTTATTCCAGAACTTTTATTATGATTTTATGTGTCAGATTTCCTCTAAAAACAGCCTTTTGCAGAGCCCGGAGCAAGCGCTGTGGTTTGATGTCGGTGTGTTTAAAAGCCTCTTTTCTGAGGTCCACTGCTACTACCTGCCTGCTGAGAACCACCAGGTGACACCAAGCAGTCGGCCTTCTGTTACAAAAGAGGTAACTGTAGTCACAGTCATCATCAAGTGTACACACTAGGGCTGGACAATTAATCACATTTGCATTTCGGCTATTCACCATCATCAAAATATTATAGTCCAAATGAATTAATGGGCCGCACAAAAAGTAAGGCATTTCCGCTCTAACATAACCATGGACGGAATCACGGAATTAGCCACACAATCCACTGTTAAATGCAGACTTTCGGGAACACTGACATAAATGTAAGTGAAATCTTGTCATTGTGAGGAGAAGGAACATTTGTTTGGGAAAAGAATGTTTCTTGTACGCTCATTCATCCCCAAAACATGTCCTGAACTCAACAATGTGGAGACGGCCACTTGAAACTAGGAAGCTGAAGCTAAAAAGAAAAATCATACACACACAACACGTGTCATCTGTTGTGTTGTTGTGAACCACATCATGGATGTAACATCAATGTACAAACAATCATACACACACACAACACATCTCATCTGTTGTGTTGTTGTGAACCACATCATGGATGTAACATCAATGTACAAACAATCATACACACACAACACATGTCATCTGTTGTGTTGTTGTGAACCACATCATGGATGTAACATCAATGTACAAACAATCATACACACACACAACACATGTCATCTGTTGTGTTGTTGTGAACCACATCATGGATGTAACATCAATGTACAAACAATCATACACACACACAACACATGTTTTTCAAGGTAAATGTCGTATAATATACTATTTTTTCAAGGTAAATGTTGTATAATGTGTATATGTATATGTATATATATATATATATATATATATATATATATATATACATATATATTTACATGTATTTATGTGTGTGTGTGTGTGTATTTATATATAAATATGTGTGTGTGTGTGTGTGTATTTATGTATATATGTGTATGTATGTATGTATATGTATGTATATATATATATATATATATATATATATATATATATATATATATACATACACATACATATACAGTATATGGATAAGCAATAGAAAATAGATGGGTGTGTGTGTGTGTGTGTGTGTGTATATATATATATATTGTTTGTGTTGTGGTTTGTGCAGCCCTTTGAGACACTAGTGATTTAGGGCTATATAAGTAAACATTGATTGATTGATTGATGTCATCTGTTGTGTTGTTGTGAACCACATCATGGATGTAACATCAATGTATGAATCTCACCCGACATATTGAGGATGGGTTTCAGAATGAACTGGTAACAGGTGCTGTCTTTGTCGATCTGTCTGTCGCATACAACACTGTGAACCACCGCCTCCTCCTAAAAAAGATCCTGGAGATGACCAAAGCTTTGGCACTCACAGACCTCATTGGAGCCCTCTTGAAAGACAGGAGCTCCTATGTTACTTGAAACAACAAGCACAGTCGCTGGCCTACCTTAAGGTAGAGTGCTGGCTCCACTACTGTATAACATCCATACCAATGACCAGCCAATGGACCAGAACACTAAACGATTCATCTACGCTGACAACCTCTGTGTAAAATCTCAAGAGAGTTTGTTTGAAGCGGTAGAAGCAAACCTCACCTCAGCCCTAGATGAGCTACTCCTCTACTACTAGTGAAATATCTACACGCAAACCCTGCAAAGACCCAAGTCTGCTCGTTCCATCCCAGGAACTGGCCGCTTAACATCAAATGTTCAGGAACACCACTTGAGAACTGTACCAATCCTGTCTACCTTGGCGTAACCCTAGACCACACCCTCTCCTTCAAAGAACACATCAAAAACACCAAACTGAAAGTCAGGTCCTGAAACAACATCTTACGGAAACTGACAAATTCCAAATGGGGAGCCAAAGCACACACACCAGAATGTACTGCTTTGGCCCTGTGCTATTCCTCGGTGGAGTATGCATGTCCTGTCTGGGAGAGATCAACACATGCCAAGAAACTACACCCAGGGCCGAACAACACCTGACACCTGACTTGATCACTGGTTTCTTGAAGCCTACCAAGCTGAACAACCTACATCTCCTCGCTGGCATTGCCCGTGCAGACGTGAGACGGGAAGTTGCCAGCCGAGTGGAGTTCGCAAAAGCAACCAGTGATGAACGCCACCCCCCCCATGGACATGAACCCTCAGCCCAACGTCTGAAGTCAAGGAGAAGCTTCTTCAGCAATGTCCAGCCCCTAACAACATCTAGGGAAGAAACCAGACTCCAGCTATGGACACAAAGACTAGAAAGACCCCCTTCCTATTGACATGGGCATCCCCAGGTCAGTGGAAGACACTAAACTCTAGCCTGAGAACAGGAACGGGGCGATCAAAAGCTGCCATGGCCAGACGGGGCTACAAAACCAGCTGCGAATACGGAGAAGAGGAGCATACGATGCAGCACTGCCTTGTCTGTCCTCTGCTACCCAGCCAGTGCAGCTTCAAAGATCTCGCAGAGTTTAAGGACAATGCAAAAGACTGTAAAGAAAAGGGAAACTGTCATACAACCACAAAACAAGAACACAAAAAGCACGCTCTTTGGCGGTAAAATAAGTGTAAAAGGTGACAAAAACCTAATTAAAACAGAAACACTGAACGCTGTTATCTATATTTATTTTGTTACTGTTATTATGTAACTAATTTATACCTGTTGTTCTTTGAAATGATATTCCAAGTTGAAGTGGTACAATAAATACTGGTGATTGCCATCTCAATGAAGAATAATGGTGGTTATTATTGTTGCCTCAATAGTCCACACAGAGAAGATGTTATTAATGGTCTGTGCGCTCCTTCCCTCAGAGGAGGCTTCAGGACTACCAAGAGCGAGAGAAGGAGGAGCTGACTGCAGGTCAGACTTACAGGTTTCGAGTGGCGGGCCTCAACTGCTTGGGCCAAGGTGACTTCAGTCCGGTCAGCGAGTTCAAGACGTGCCAACATGGCTTCCCTGGAGCGCCCTCTGCTGTCAAGATCAACAAGGTAACACTTGGTAAAACATGACTTTGCTGTTGCAAATCTCTGTTATGGACTTGTTCTTCCATCCAGGCCAACGACGTGGTCTGCATCACATGGGAAGCGCCTCCCTCTCTGTCGGGCCGCATCCTGGAGTATTCCATGTACATGGCGGTGAAGAAGAGCCGCTCGTCCAGCTCCGAGGGTCCCGGCCAACTGGCCTTTGTCCGGATCTACCGCGGTACCAAGATGTCCTGCACGCTGAGCTCCAACCAGCTGGAGAACGCACACCTCGACTGCTCCGCCTCCAGCCGCCCGGCCCTCGTCTTCCGCATCGCCGCCAAGAACGAGCAGGGCTACGGCCCGGCCACCCAGATCCGCTGGATTCAAGGTGGGAGCAAGGCTGCTTTATCTGGCCATCCACCTGATTCCATTTCCTGTTGGTCTTCCTGGCAGATCTCTTTAAAGCGCGGGCTGGATCAAAGGCAGATGTCTGTGGTGCTGATGGTCGCCATGCTGCTGACAGGTGACAGCGTCCCTTGTGGACCCTTCAAGTTTGTCTAAGGCCATGTCCATGTCCAGACCAACATGGAAAGTTTCAAAGACACATATTTGGGCTTAAAATAATCTCCATCCACACAAGTGTCCTTTCAAAAGGTGTCTATGTCCACACACACACACACACACACACACACACACACACACACCTGCTGTCATGCTCATGTCCAATCAGAAGCCTGAAACAAGCAACAATATCTGACTTGGTGCAGCATTACACCTCCTCTCGGGTTTATTTGGATATACTTTAGACGTACAATTATCTTTAAAACCTGCCTGCACCTACACACATACACCTGGGAACTTTATTAGAGAGTGAATGTGCTGCTGAAAGCCAACACTCATAGAAGTACAACATGTTCGCATCCTGGTGATGTATTACATGTGCAGTCAAGTCCACATCATTTATAAAATCAGCACACACTAACGAGCCAAGGAAAGCATTTTGCATGTTTAAGGATCTCTATAAAGCACACAGACATGCGTGTGCCGCTACAAAACTCATGGAAGCATCAAGCATTTAATCATAGCTATAGTCATCAGGTTCATGTGTGATGAAGTTGTGATGTCTTTAACATCAGGGAGAGGCCACATTATGTTCTTTTCTGTTGTTTGGTTGCTCTTCACGTGCGAGCAAAATGCAAGCAAGACACGTAAGTTAACTTCATGACTTGTCCTTAAACAAGGACTGAAAACTAAAGATAATATTGCATCTTTCTTATGACACAGAGAAACAAGCTGTGCCATCAGGTGGAGCTTCCACAGCCATCATATCCACACAGCTGACTGTCATTTGTCGCTAAGCACATTTTGATGTCTTTTTTATTCATGTTGAGTGAAAATAGCTGCATGTTGACCTTCAAACATACACATTTTTGGATCCTCTTATAATGTGTTTAAAGGCAGCAAGGCAGTGTTGTTGAGCTTGGAAATGACAGACAGAGACAGACAGACAGTACTTTATTGATTCCTTCAGGAAAATTTAAATTGCAGCAACAGTGTACAGAGTTGAGATCAATTTAAAAAGTAAATAATGGGGGTATAAATGGAAACGCAATAGAAAAAATATTACAATTAAAATAAAAAGCAACAGTGAGAATACAAATATAACAGTAGAATATGAATATAAGAAGAGAAACCAAGCAGTAGTGACCATGATATGAAAAAGTATTGCACTGTTATTGTTTAGCATGCCCTGTCATCCTAGTACCCCACTTTATTTAGTGTCTCTGTTGGTGTGGACATGGCCCAAGTGTCTCTGTTGGTGTGGACATGGCCCAAGTGTCTCTGTTGGTGTGGACATGGCCCAAGTGTCTGTGTTGGTGTGGACATGGCCCAAGTGTCTGTGTTGGTGTGGACATGGCCCAAGTGTCTGTGTCGGTGTGGACATGGCCCAAGTGTCTGTGTTGGTGTGGACATGGCCCAAGTGTCTGTGTTGGTGTGGACATGGCCCAAGTGTCTCTGTTGGTGTGGACATGGCCCAAGTGTCTCTGTTGGTGTGGACATGGCCCAAGTGTCTGTGTTGGTGTGGACATGGCCCAAGTGTCTGTGTTGGTGTGGACATGGCCCAAGTGTCTGTGTCGGTGTGGACATGGCCCAAGTGTCTGTGTTGGTGTGGACATGGCC
Source organism: Nerophis ophidion (assembly GCF_033978795.1). NCBI lineage: Eukaryota > Metazoa > Chordata > Actinopteri > Syngnathiformes > Syngnathidae > Nerophis > Nerophis ophidion. Next base: position 72,381,707 of record NC_084620.1, read on the forward strand.
CAAGTGTCTGTGTTGGTGTGGACATGGCCCAAGTGTCTCTGTTGGTGTGGACATGGCCCAAGTGTCTGTGTTGGTGTGGACGTGGCCCAAGTGTCTGTGTCGGTGTGGACATGGCCCAAGTGTCTTTGTCGGTGTGGACATGGCCCAAGTGTCTGTGTCGGTGTGGACATGGCCCAAGTGTCTGTGTTGGTGTGGACATGGCCCAAGTGTCTGTGTTGGTGTGGACATGGCCCAAGTGTCTCTGTTGGTGTGGACATGGCCCAAGTGTCTCTGTTGGTGTGGACATGGCCCAAGTGTCTGTGTTGGTGTGGACGTGGCCCAAGTGTCTGTGTCGGTGTGGACATGGCCCAAGTGTCTTTGTCGGTGTGGACATGGCCCAAGTGTCTGTGTCGGTGTGGACATGGCCCAAGTGTCTGTGTTGGTGTGGACATGGCCCAAGTGTCTGTGTTGGTGTGGACATGGCCCAAGTGTCTGTGTCGGTGTGGACATGGCCCAAGTGTCTGTGTTGGTGTGGACATGGCCCAAGTGTCTGTGTTGGTGTGGACATGGCCCAAGTGTCTGTGTTGGTGTGGACATGGCCCAAGTGTCTGTGTTGGTGTGGACATGGCCCAAGTGTCTGTGTTGGTGTGGACATGGCCCAAGTGTCTGTGTCGGTGTGGACATGGCCCAAGTGTCTGTGTTGGTGTGGACATGGCCCAAGTGTCTGTGTTGGTGTGGACATGGCCCAAGTGTCTGTGTCGGTGTGGACATGGCCCAAGTGTCTGTGTTGGTGTGGACATGGCCCAAGTGTCTGTGTTGGTGTGGACATGGCCCAAGTGTCTCTGTTGGTGTGGACATGGCCCAAGTGTCTGTGTCGGTGTGGACATGGCCCAAGTGTCTCTGTTGGTGTGGACATGGCCCAAGTGTCTGTGTTGGTGTGGACATGGCCCAAGTGTCTGTGTTGGTGTGGACATGGCCCAAGTGTCTGTGTTGGTGTGGACATGGCCCAAGTGTCTCTGTTGGTGTGGACATGGCCCAAGTGTCTGTGTTGGTGTGGACATGGCCCAAGTGTCTGTGTTGGTGTGGACATGGCCCAAGTGTCTCTGTTGGTGTGGACATGGCCCAAGTGTCTGTGTTGGTGTGGACATGGCCCAAGTGTCTGTGTCGGTGTGGACATGGCCCAAGTGTCTTTGTCGGTGTGGACATGGCCCAAGTGTCTGTGTCGGTGTGGACATGGCCCAAGTGTCTGTGTTGGTGTGGACATGGCCCAAGTGTCTGTGTTGGTGTGGACATGGCCCAAGTGTCTGTGTCGGTGTGGACATGGCCCAAGTGTCTGTGTCGGTGTGGACATGGCCCAAGTGTCTGTGTCGGTGTGGACATGGCCCAAGTGTCTGTGTTGGTGTGGACATGGCCCAAGTGTCTGTGTTGGTGTGGACATGGCCCAAGTGTCTGTGTTGGTGTGGACATGGCCCAAGTGTCTGTGTCGGTGTGGACATGGCCCAAGTGTCTGTGTTGGTGTGGACATGGCCCAAGTGTCTGTGTTGGTGTGGACATGGCCCAAGTGTCTGTGTTGGTGTGGACATGGCCCAAGTGTCTGTGTTGGTGTGGACATGGCCCAAGTGTCTGTGTTGGTGTGGACATGGCCCAAGTGTCTGTGTCGGTGTGGACATGGCCCAAGTGTCTGTGTTGGTGTGGACATGGCCCAAGTGTCTCTGTTGGTGTGGACATGGCCCAAGTGTCTGTGTTGGTGTGGACATGGCCCAAGTGTCTGTGTCGGTGTGGACATGGCCCAAGTGTCTGTGTCGGTGTGGACATGGCCCAAGTGTCTGTGTTGGTGTGGACATGGCCCAAGTGTCTGTGTCGGTGTGGACATGGCCCAAGTGTCTGTGTCGGTGTGGACATGGCCCAAGTGTCTGTGTCGGTGTGGACATGGCCCAAGTCTCTGTGTTGGTGTGGACATGGCCCAAGTGTCTGTGTCGGTGTGGACATGGCCCAAGTGTCGGTGTTGGTGTGGACATGGCCCAAGTGTCTGTGTTGGTGTGGACATGGCCCAAGTGTCTGTGTTGGTGTGGACATGGCCCAAGTGTCTGTGTTGGTGTGGACATGGCCCAAGTGTCTGTGTCGGTGTGGACATGGCCCAAGTGTCTCTGTTGGTGTGGACATGGCCCAAGTGTCTGTGTTGGTGTGGACATGGCCCAAGTGTCTGTGTTGGTGTGGACATGGCCCAAGTGTCTGTGTTGGTGTGGACATGGCCCAAGTGTCTGTGTTGGTGTGGACATGGCCCAAGTGTCTGTGTCGGTGTGGACATGGCCCAAGTGTCTGTGTCGGTGTGGACATGGCCCAAGTGTCTGTGTCGGTGTGGACATGGCCCAAGTGTCTGTGTTGGTGTGGACATGGCCCAAGTGTCTGTGTTGGTGTGGACATGGCCCAAGTGTCTGTGTTGGTGTGGACATGGCCCAAGTGTCTGTGTCGGTGTGGACATGGCCCAAGTGTCTGTGTTGGTGTGGACATGGCCCAAGTGTCTGTGTTGGTGTGGACATGGCCCAAGTGTCTGTGTTGGTGTGGACATGGCCCAAGTGTCTGTGTCGGTGTGGACATGGCCCAAGTGTCTCTGTTGGTGTGGACATGGCCCAAGTGTCTGTGTTGGTGTGGACATGGCCCAAGTGTCTGTGTTGGTGTGGACATGGCCCAAGTGTCTGTGTTGGTGTGGACATGGCCCAAGTGTCTGTGTTGGTGTGGACATGGCCCAAGTGTCTGTGTCGGTGTGGACATGGCCCAAGTGTCTGTGTTGGTGTGGACATGGCCCAAGTGTCTGTGTTGGTGTGGACATGGCCCAAGTGTCTGTGTTGGTGTGGACATGGCCCAAGTGTCTGTGTCGGTGTGGACATGGCCCAAGTGTCTGTGTTGGTGTGGACATGGCCCAAGTGTCTGTGTTGGTGTGGACATGGCCCAAGTGTCTGTGTTGGTGTGGACATGGCCCAAGTGTCTGTGTTGGTGTGGACATGGCCCAAGTGTCTGTGTCGGTGTGGACATGGCCCAAGTGTCTGTGTCGGTGTGGACATGGCCCAAGTGTCTGTGTCGGTGTGGACATGGCCCAAGTGTCTGTGTTGGTGTGGACATGGCCCAAGTGTCTGTGTTGGTGTGGACATGGCCCAAGTGTCTATGTCGGTGTGGACATGGCCCAAGTGTCTGTGTTGGTGTGGACATGGCCCAAGTGTCTCTGTCGGTGTGGACATGGCCCAAGTGTCTGTGTCGGTGTGGACATGGCCCAAGTGTCTCTGTCGGTGTGGACATGGCCCAAGTGTCTGTGTCGGTGTGGACATGGCCCAAGTGTCTGTGTCGGTGTGGACATGGCCCAAGTGTCTGTGTTGGTGTGGACATGGCCCAAGTGTCTGTGTTGGTGTGGACATGGCCCAAGTGTCTGTGTTGGTGTGGACATGGCCCAAGTGTCTGTGTTGGTGTGGACATGGCCCAAGTGTCTGTGTTGGTGTGGACATGGCCCAAGTGTCTGTGTCGGTGTGGACATGGCCCAAGTGTCTGTGTCGGTGTGGACATGGCCCAAGTGTCTCTGTTGGTGTGGACATGGCCCAAGTGTCTGTGTTGGTGTGGACATGGCCCAAGTGTCTGTGTTGGTGTGGACATGGCCCAAGTGTCTGTGTTGGTGTGGACATGGCCCAAGTGTCTGTGTTGGTGTGGACATGGCCCAAGTGTCTGTGTTGGTGTGGACATGGCCCAAGTGTCTCTGTTGGTGTGGACATGGCCCAAGTGTCTGTGTTGGTGTGGACATGGCCCAAGTGTCTGTGTCGGTGTGGACATGGCCCAAGTGTCTGTGTCGGTGTGGACATGGCCCAAGTGTCTGTGTTGGTGTGGACATGGCCCAAGTGTCTGTGTCGGTGTGGACATGGCCCAAGTGTCTGTGTTGGTGTGGACATGGCCCAAGTGTCTGTGTTGGTGTGGACATGGCCCAAGTGTCTGTGTCGGTGTGGACATGGCCCAAGTGTCTGTGTCGGTGTGGACATGGCCCAAGTGTCTGTGTCGGTGTGGACATGGCCCAAGTGTCTGTGTCGGTGTGGACATGGCCCAAGTGTCTGTGTTGGTGTGGACATGGCCCAAGTGTCTGTGTTGGTGTGGACATGGCCCAAGTGTCTATGTCGGTGTGGACATGGCCCAAGTGTCTGTGTTGGTGTGGACATGGCCCAAGTGTCTCTGTCGGTGTGGACATGGCCCAAGTGTCTGTGTTGGTGTGGACATGGCCCAAGTGTCTGTGTTGGTGTGGACATGGCCCAAGTGTCTGTGTCGGTGTGGACATGGCCCAAGTGTCTGTGTCGGTGTGGACATGGCCCAAGTGTCTCTGTTGGTGTGGACATGGCCCAAGTGTCTGTGTTGGTGTGGACATGGCCCAAGTGTCTGTGTTGGTGTGGACATGGCCCAAGTGTCTGTGTTGGTGTGGACATGGCCCAAGTGTCTGTGTTGGTGTGGACATGGCCCAAGTGTCTGTGTTGGTGTGGACATGGCCCAAGTGTCTCTGTTGGTGTGGACATGGCCCAAGTGTCTGTGTTGGTGTGGACATGGCCCAAGTGTCTGTGTCGGTGTGGACATGGCCCAAGTGTCTGTGTCGGTGTGGACATGGCCCAAGTGTCTGTGTTGGTGTGGACATGGCCCAAGTGTCTGTGTCGGTGTGGACATGGCCCAAGTGTCTGTGTTGGTGTGGACATGGCCCAAGTGTCTGTGTTGGTGTGGACATGGCCCAAGTGTCTGTGTCGGTGTGGACATGGCCCAAGTGTCTGTGTCGGTGTGGACATGGCCCAAGTGTCTGTGTCGGTGTGGACATGGCCCAAGTGTCTGTGTCGGTGTGGACATGGCCCAAGTGTCTGTGTTGGTGTGGACATGGCCCAAGTGTCTGTGTTGGTGTGGACATGGCCCAAGTGTCTATGTCGGTGTGGACATGGCCCAAGTGTCTGTGTTGGTGTGGACATGGCCCAAGTGTCTCTGTCGGTGTGGACATGGCCCAAGTGTCTGTGTCGGTGTGGACATGGCCCAAGTGTCTCTGTCGGTGTGGACATGGCCCAAGTGTCTGTGTCGGTGTGGACATGGCCCAAGTGTCTGTGTCGGTGTGGACATGGCCCAAGTGTCTGTGTTGGTGTGGACATGGCCCAAGTGTCTGTGTTGGTGTGGACATGGCCCAAGTGTCTGTGTTGGTGTGGACATGGCCCAAGTGTCTGTGTTGGTGTGGACATGGCCCAAGTGTCTGTGTTGGTGTGGACATGGCCCAAGTGTCTGTGTTGGTGTGGACATGGCCCAAGTGTCTGTGTCGGTGTGGACATGGCCCAAGTGTCTGTGTCGGTGTGGACATGGCCCAAGTGTCTGTGTTGGTGTGGACATGGCCCAAGTGTCTGTGTTGGTGTGGACATGGCCCAAGTGTCTGTGTTGGTGTGGACATGGCCCAAGTGTCTGTGTTGGTGTGGACATGGCCCAAGTGTCTGTGTCGGTGTGGACATGGCCCAAGTGTCTGTGTTGGTGTGGACATGGCCCAAGTGTCTGTGTTGGTGTGGACATGGCCCAAGTGTCTGTGTTGGTGTGGACATGGCCCAAGTGTCTGTGTCGGTGTGGACATGGCCCAAGTGTCTGTGTTGGTGTGGACATGGCCCAAGTGTCTGTGTTGGTGTGGACATGGCCCAAGTGTCTGTGTTGGTGTGGACATGGCCCAAGTGTCTGTGTTGGTGTGGACATGGCCCAAGTGTCTGTGTCGGTGTGGACATGGCCCAAGTGTCTGTGTCGGTGTGGACATGGCCCAAGTGTCTGTGTCGGTGTGGACATGGCCCAAGTGTCTGTGTCGGTGTGGACATGGCCCAAGTGTCTGTGTTGGTGTGGACATGGCCCAAGTGTCTGTGTTGGTGTGGACATGGCCCAAGTGTCTATGTCGGTGTGGACATGGCCCAAGTGTCTGTGTTGGTGTGGACATGGCCCAAGTGTCTCTGTCGGTGTGGACATGGCCCAAGTGTCTGTGTCGGTGTGGACATGGCCCAAGTGTCTCTGTCGGTGTGGACATGGCCCAAGTGTCTGTGTCGGTGTGGACATGGCCCAAGTGTCTGTGTCGGTGTGGACATGGCCCAAGTGTCTGTGTTGGTGTGGACATGGCCCAAGTGTCTGTGTTGGTGTGGACATGGCCCAAGTGTCTGTGTTGGTGTGGACATGGCCCAAGTGTCTGTGTTGGTGTGGACATGGCCCAAGTGTCTGTGTTGGTGTGGATGGCCCAAGTGTCTGTGTTGGTGTGGACATGGCCCAAGTGTCTGTGTTGGTGTGGACATGGCCCAAGTGTCTGTGTTGGTGTGGACATGGCCCAAGTGTCTGTGTTGGTGTGGACATGGCCCAAGTGTCTGTGTTGGTGTGGACATGGCCCAAGTGTCTGTGTTGGTGTGGACATGGCCCAAGTGTCTGTGTTGGTGTGGACATGGCCCAAGTGTCTGTGTTGGTGTGGACATGGCCCAAGTGTCTGTGTTGGTGTGGACATGGCCCAAGTGTCTGTGTCGGTGTGGACATGGCCCAAGTGTCTGTGTTGGTGTGGACATGGCCCAAGTGTCTCTGTTGGTGTGGACATGGCCCAAGTGTCTGTGTTGGTGTGGACATGGCCCAAGTGTCTGTGTTGGTGTGGACATGGCCCAAGTGTCTGTGTTGGTGTGGACATGGCCCAAGTGTCTGTGTTGGTGTGGACATGGCCCAAGTGTCTGTGTCGGTGTGGACATGGCCCAAGTGTCTGTGTCGGTGTGGACATGGCCCAAGTGTCTGTGTCGGTGTGGACATGGCCCAAGTGTCTGTGTCGGTGTGGACATGGCCCAAGTGTCTGTGTTGGTGTGGACATGGCCCAAGTGTCTGTGTTGGTGTGGACATGGCCCAAGTGTCTATGTCGGTGTGGACATGGCCCAAGTGTCTGTGTCGGTGTGGACATGGCCCAAGTGTCTGTGTTGGTGTGGACATGGCCCAAGTGTCTCTGTCGGTGTGGACATGGCCCAAGTGTCTGTGTTGGTGTGGACATGGCCCAAGTGTCTGTGTCGGTGTGGACATGGCCCAAGTGTCTGTGTCGGTGTGGACATGGCCCAAGTGTCTCCTGTCGGTGTGGACATGGCCCAAGTGTCTGTGTCGGTGTGGACATGGCCCAAGTGTCTGTGTCGGTGTGGACATGGCCCAAGTGTCTGTGTTGGTGTGGACATGGCCCAAGTGTCTGTGTTGGTGTGGACATGGCCCAAGTGTCTGTGTTGGTGTGGACATGGCCCAAGTGTCTGTGTTGGTGTGGACATGGCCCAAGTGTCTGTGTTGGTGTGGACATGGCCCAAGTGTCTGTGTTGGTGTGGACATGGCCCAAGTGTCTGTGTTGGTGTGGACATGGCCCAAGTGTCTGTGTTGGTGTGGACATGGCCCAAGTGTCTGTGTTGGTGTGGACATGGCCCAAGTGTCTGTGTTGGTGTGGACATGGCCCAAGTGTCTGTGTTGGTGTGGACATGGCCCAAGTGTCTGTGTTGGTGTGGACATGGCCCAAGTGTCTGTGTCGGTGTGGACATGGCCCAAGTGTCTGTGTCGGTGTGGACATGGCCCAAGTGTCTGTGTCGGTGTGGACATGGCCCAAGTGTCTGTGTTGGTGTGGACATGGCCCAAGTGTCTGTGTTGGTGTGGACATGGCCCAAGTGTCTATGTCGGTGTGGACATGGCCCAAGTGTCTGTGTCGGTGTGGACATGGCCCAAGTGTCTGTGTTGGTGTGGACATGGCCCAAGTGTCTCTGTCGGTGTGGACATGGCCCAAGTGTCTGTGTCGGTGTGGACATGGCCCAAGTGTCTCTGTCGGTGTGGACATGGCCCAAGTGTCTGTGTCGGTGTGGACATGGCCCAAGTGTCTGTGTCGGTGTGGACATGGCCCAAGTGTCTGTGTTGGTGTGGACATGGCCCAAGTGTCTGTGTTGGTGTGGACATGGCCCAAGTGTCTGTGTTGGTGTGGACATGGTCCAAGTGTCTGTGTTGGTGTGGACATGGCCCAAGTGTCTGTGTTGGTGTGGACATGGCCCAAGTGTCTGTGTTGGTGTGGACATGGCCCAAGTGTCTGTGTTGGTGTGGACATGGCCCAAGTGTCTGTGTTGGTGTGGACATGGCCCAAGTGTCTGTGTTGGTGTGGACATGGCCCAAGTGTCTGTGTTGGTGTGGACATGGCCCAAGTGTCTGTGTTGGTGTGGACATGGCCCAAGTGTCTGTGTTGGTGTGGACATGGCCCAAGTGTCTGTGTTGGTGTGGACATGGCCCAAGTGTCTGTGTTGGTGTGGACATGGCCCAAGTGTCTGTGTTGGTGTGGACATGGCCCAAGTGTCTGTGTTGGTGTGGACATGGCCCAAGTGTCTGTGTTGGTGTGGACATGGCCCAAGTGTCTGTGTTGGTGTGGACATGGCCCAAGTGTCTGTGTTGGTGTGGACATGGCCCAAGTGTCTGTGTTGGTGTGGACATGGCCCAAGTGTCTGTGTCGGTGTGGACATGGCCCAAGTGTCTGTGTCGGTGTGGACATGGCCCAAGTGTCTGTGTCGGTGTGGACATGGCCCAAGTGTCTGTGTCGGTGTGGACATGGCCCAAGTGTCTGTGTTGGTGTGGACATGGCCCAAGTGTCTGTGTTGGTGTGGACATGGCCCAAGTGTCTATGTCGGTGTGGACATGGCCCAAGTGTCTGTGTCGGTGTGGACATGGCCCAAGTGTCTGTGTTGGTGTGGACATGGCCCAAGTGTCTCTGTCGGTGTGGACATGGCCCAAGTGTCTGTGTCGGTGTGGACATGGCCCAAGTGTCTCTGTCGGTGTGGACATGGCCCAAGTGTCTGTGTCGGTGTGGACATGGCCCAAGTGTCTGTGTCGGTGTGGACATGGCCCAAGTGTCTGTGTTGGTGTGGACATGGCCCAAGTGTCTGTGTTGGTGTGGACATGGCCCAAGTGTCTGTGTTGGTGTGGACATGGCCCAAGTGTCTGTGTCGGTGTGGACATGGCCCAAGTGTCTGTGTTGGTGTGGACATGGCCCAAGTGTCTGTGTTGGTGTGGACATGGCCCAAGTGTCTGTGTTGGTGTGGACATGGCCCAAGTGTCTGTGTTGGTGTGGACATGGCCCAAGTGTCTGTGTTGGTGTGGACATGGCCCAAGTGTCTGTGTTGGTGTGGACATGGCCCAAGTGTCTGTGTTGGTGTGGACATGGCCCAAGTGTCTGTGTTGGTGTGGACATGGCCCAAGTGTCTGTGTTGGTGTGGACATGGCCCAAGTGTCTGTGTTGGTGTGGACATGGCCCAAGTGTCTGTGTTGGTGTGGACATGGCCCAAGTGTCTGTGTTGGTGTGGACATGGCCCAAGTGTCTGTGTTGGTGTGGACATGGCCCAAGTGTCTGTGTTGGTGTGGACATGGCCCAAGTGTCTGTGTTGGTGTGGACATGGCCCAAGTGTCTGTGTTGGTGTGGACATGGCCCAAGTGTCTGTGTTGGTGTGGACATGGCCCAAGTGTCTGTGTTGGTGTGGACATGGCCCAAGTGTCTGTGTCGGTGTGGACATGGCCCAAGTGTCTGTGTCGGTGTGGACATGGCCCAAGTGTCTGTGTCGGTGTGGACATGGCCCAAGTGTCTGTGTCGGTGTGGACATGGCCCAAGTGTCTGTGTTGGTGTGGACATGGCCCAAGTGTCTGTGTTGGTGTGGACATGGCCCAAGTGTCTATGTCGGTGTGGACATGGCCCAAGTGTCTGTGTCGGTGTGGACATGGCCCAAGTGTCTGTGTTGGTGTGGACATGGCCCAAGTGTCTCTGTCGGTGTGGACATGGCCCAAGTGTCTGTGTCGGTGTGGACATGGCCCAAGTGTCTCTGTCGGTGTGGACATGGCCCAAGTGTCTGTGTCGGTGTGGACATGGCCCAAGTGTCTGTGTCGGTGTGGACATGGCCCAAGTGTCTGTGTTGGTGTGGACATGGCCCAAGTGTCTGTGTTGGTGTGGACATGGCCCAAGTGTCTGTGTTGGTGTGGACATGGCCCAAGTGTCTGTGTTGGTGTGGACATGGCCCAAGTGTCTGTGTTGGTGTGGACATGGCCCAAGTGTCTGTGTTGGTGTGGACATGGCCCAAGTGTCTGTGTTGGTGTGGACATGGCCCAAGTGTCTGTGTTGGTGTGGACATGGCCCAAGTGTCTGTGTTGGTGTGGACATGGCCCAAGTGTCTGTGTTGGTGTGGACATGGCCCAAGTGTCTGTGTCGGTGTGGACATGGCCCAAGTGTCTGTGTTGGTGTGGACATGGCCCAAGTGTCTGTGTTGGTGTGGACATGGCCCAAGTGTCTGTGTTGGTGTGGACATGGCCCAAGTGTCTGTGTTGGTGTGGACATGGCCCAAGTGTCTGTGTTGGTGTGGACATGGCCCAAGTGTCTGTGTTGGTGTGGACATGGCCCAAGTGTCTGTGTTGGTGTGGACATGGCCCAAGTGTCTGTGTTGGTGTGGACATGGCCCAAGTGTCTGTGTTGGTGTGGACATGGCCCAAGTGTCTGTGTTGGTGTGGACATGGCCCAAGTGTCTGTGTTGGTGTGGACATGGCCCAAGTGTCTATGTCGGTGTGGACATGGCCCAAGTGTCTGTGTTGGTGTGGACATGGCCCAAGTGTCTCTGTCGGTGTGGACATGGCCCAAGTGTCTGTGTCGGTGTGGACATGGCCCAAGTGTCTCTGTCGGTGTGGACATGGCCCAAGTGTCTGTGTCGGTGTGGACATGGCCCAAGTGTCTGTGTCGGTGTGGACATGGCCCAAGTGTCTGTGTTGGTGTGGACATGGCCCAAGTGTCTGTGTTGGTGTGGACATGGCCCAAGTGTCTGTGTTGGTGTGGACATGGCCCAAGTGTCTGTGTTGGTGTGGACATGGCCCAAGTGTCTGTGTTGGTGTGGACATGGCCCAAGTGTCTGTGTCGGTGTGGACATGGCCCAAGTGTCTGTGTCGGTGTGGACATGGCCCAAGTGTCTGTGTTGGTGTGGACATGGCCCAAGTGTCTGTGTTGGTGTGGACATGGCCCAAGTGTCTGTGTTGGTGTGGACATGGCCCAAGTGTCTGTGTTGGTGTGGACATGGCCCAAGTGTCTGTGTTGGTGTGGACATGGCCCAAGTGTCTGTGTTGGTGTGGACATGGCCCAAGTGTCTCTGTTCGGTGTGGACATGGCCCAAGTGTCTGTGTTGGTGTGGACATGGCCCAAGTGTCTGTGTCGGTGTGGACATGGCCCAAGTGTCTGTGTCGGTGTGGACATGGCCCAAGTGTCTGTGTTGGTGTGGACATGGCCCAAGTGTCTGTGTCGGTGTGGACATGGCCCAAGTGTCTGTGTTGGTGTGGACATGGCCCAAGTGTCTGTGTTGGTGTGGACATGGCCCAAGTGTCTGTGTCGGTGTGGACATGGCCCAAGTGTCTGTGTCGGTGTGGACATGGCCCAAGTGTCTGTGTCGGTGTGGACATGGCCCAAGTGTCTGTGTCGGTGTGGACATGGCCCAAGTGTCTGTGTTGGTGTGGACATGGCCCAAGTGTCTGTGTTGGTGTGGACATGGCCCAAGTGTCTGTGTCGGTGTGGACATGGCCCAAGTGTCTGTGTTGGTGTGGACATGGCCCAAGTGTCTCTGTCGGTGTGGACATGGCCCAAGTGTCTGTGTTGGTGTGGACATGGCCCAAGTGTCTGTGTTGGTGTGGACATGGCCCAAGTGTCTGTGTCGGTGTGGACATGGCCCAAGTGTCTGTGTCGGTGTGGACATGGCCCAAGTGTCTGTGTTGGTGTGGACATGGCCCAAGTGTCTGTGTTGGTGTGGACATGGCCCAAGTGTCTGTGTTGGTGTGGACATGGCCCAAGTGTCTGTGTTGGTGTGGACATGGCCCAAGTGTCTGTGTTGGTGTGGACATGGCCCAAGTGTCTGTGTTGGTGTGGACATGGCCCAAGTGTCTGTGTTGGTGTGGACATGGCCCAAGTGTCTGTGTCTGGTGTGGACATGGCCCAAGTGTCTGTGTCGGTGTGGACATGGCCCAAGTGTCTGTGTCGGTGTGGACATGGCCCAAGTGTCTGTGTTGGTGTGGACATGGCCCAAGTGTCTGTGTCGGTGTGGACATGGCCCAAGTGTCTGTGTTGGTGTGGACATGGCCCAAGTGTCTGTGTTGGTGTGGACATGGCCCAAGTGTCTGTGTCGGTGTGGACATGGCCCAAGTGTCTGTGTTGGTGTGGACATGGCCCAAGTGTCTGTGTCGGTGTGGACATGGCCCAAGTGTCTGTGTCGGTGTGGACATGGCCCAAGTGTCTGTGTTGGTGTGGACATGGCCCAAGTGTCTGTGTTGGTGTGGACATGGCCCAAGTGTCTGTGTCGGTGTGGACATGGCCCAAGTGTCTGTGTTGGTGTGGACATGGCCCAAGTGTCTGTGTCGGTGTGGACATGGCCCAAGTGTCTGTGTCGGTGTGGACATGGCCCAAGTGTCTGTGTCGGTGTGGACATGGCCCAAGTGTCTGTGTCGGTGTGGACATGGCCCAAGTGTCTGTGTTGGTGTGGACATGGCCCAAGTGTCTGTGTTGGTGTGGACATGGCCCAAGTGTCTGTGTTGGTGTGGACATGGCCCAAGTGTCTGTGTTGGTGTGGACATGGCCCAAGTGTCTGTGTTGGTGTGGACATGGCCCAAGTGTCTGTGTTGGTGTGGACATGGCCCAAGTGTCTGTGTTGGTGTGGACATGGCCCAAGTGTCTGTGTCGGTGTGGACATGGCCCAAGTGTCTGTGTCGGTGTGGACATGGCCCAAGTGTCTGTGTTGGTGTGGACATGGCCCAAGTGTCTGTGTCGGTGTGGACATGGCCCAAGTGTCTGTGTTGGTGTGGACATGGCCCAAGTGTCTGTGTTGGTGTGGACATGGCCCAAGTGTCTGTGTCGGTGTGGACATGGCCCAAGTGTCTGTGTTGGTGTGGACATGGCCCAAGTGTCTGTGTTGGTGTGGACATGGCCCAAGTGTCTGTGTTGGTGTGGACATGGCCCAAGTGTCTGTGTCGGTGTGGACATGGCCCAAGTGTCTGTGTTGGTGTGGACATGGCCCAAGTGTCTGTGTTGGTGTGGACATGGCCCAAGTGTCTGTGTTGGTGTGGACATGGCCCAAGTGTCTGTGTTGGTGTGGACATGGCCCAAGTGTCTGTGTCGGTGTGGACATGGCCCAAGTGTCTGTGTTCGGTGTGGACATGGCCCAAGTGTCTGTGTCGGTGTGGACATGGCCCAAGTGTCTGTGTCGGTGTGGACATGGCCCAAGTGTCTGTGTTGGTGTGGACATGGCCCAAGTGTCTGTGTCTGGTGTGGACATGGCCCAAGTGTCTGTGTCGGTGTGGACATGGCCCAAGTGTCTGTGTTGGTGTGGACATGGCCCAAGTGTCTGTGTCGGTGTGGACATGGCCCAAGTGTCTGTGTCGGTGTGGACATGGCCCAAGTGTCTGTGTCGGTGTGGACATGGCCCAAGTGTCTGTGTCGGTGTGGACATGGCCCAAGTGTCTGTGTTGGTGTGGACATGGCCCAAGTGTCTGTGTTGGTGTGGACATGGCCCAAGTGTCTGTGTTGGTGTGGACATGGCCCAAGTGTCTGTGTTGGTGTGGACATGGCCCAAGTGTCTGTGTTGGTGTGGACATGGCCCAAGTGTCTGTGTTGGTGTGGACATGGCCCAAGTGTCTGTGTTGGTGTGGACATGGCCCAAGTGTCTGTGTTGGTGTGGACATGGCCCAAGTGTCTGTGTTGGTGTGGACATGGCCCAAGTGTCTGTGTTG